>NW_027650088.1:20000-22500 GCF_965287045.1 Carcharhinus amblyrhynchos | reverse complement strand
TCCATCCATCCCGAAGTGAGGAACCAGATTTGTACACTAGCTGTACACTCTCACTCTGCACAGTTGCAGCAAGATATCCCTACTTTCATTCTCCAACCCCATCGCAATAACGGCCAACATTCCATTAGCCACCCGCCGTACCGACATACTATCGCTTTCTGATTTGTGTTTAAGGACACCAGACCCCTCCCGCAGTGATACTGTTGCTGTTAGCACTGCCGCCTCTCAGTGCCAAGGTTCCAGATTCAATTCCACCCTCAGGTCACTGTCTGTGTGGAGTATGCATGTTCTCCTCATCTCTGCGTGGGTTTCCTTCGGGTGCTCCGGTTTCCTCCCATAGTCTTAAAGACGTGCAGGTTAGGTGGATTGGCCATGCTAAATTGTCCCTTAGTGTCCAAAGATGTGCAGGTTAGGTGGATTGGCCATGCTAAATTGCCCCTTAGTGTCCAAAGATGTGCAGGTTAGGTGGATTGGCCATGCTAAATTGCCCCTTAGTGTCCAGAGATGTGTAGGTTAGGTGGATTGGTCGTGCTAAATTGTCCCTTAGTGTCCAAAGATGTGTAGGTTAGGTGGATTGGCCATGCTAAATTGCCCCTTAGTGTCCAAAGATGTGCAGGTTAGGTGGATTGGCCATGCTAAATTGTCCCTTAGTGTCCAGAGATGTGTAGGTTAGGTGGATTGGCCATGCTAAATTGTCCCTTAGTGTCCAATGATGTGTAGGTTAGGTGGATTGGCCATGCTAAATTGTCCCTTAGTGTCCAAAGATGTGCAGGTTAGGTGGATTGGCCATGCTAAATTGCCCCTTAGTGTCCAAAGATGTGCAGGTTAGTTGGATTGGCCATGCTAAATTGTCCCTTAGTGTCCAAAGATGTGTAGGTTAGGTGGATTGGCCATGCTAAATTGTCCCTTAGTGTCCAAAGATGTGCAGGTTAGGTGGATTGGCCATGCTAAATTGCCCCTTAGTGTCCAAAGATGTGCAGGTTAGGTGGATTGGCCATGCTAAATTGTCCCTTGGTGTCCAAAGATGTGTAGGTTAGGTGGATTGGCCATGCTAAATTGTCCCTTAGTGTCCAAAGATGTGCAGGTTAGGTGGATTGGCCATGCTAAATTGTCCCTTGGTGTCCAAAGATGTGCAGGTTAGGTGGATTGGCCATGCTAAATTGCCCCTCGGTGTCCAAAGATGTGCAGGTTAGATGGATTGGCCATGCTAAACTGTCCCTTAGTGTCTAAAGATGTGCAGGATACGGGGATTGGCCATGCTAAATTGCCCCATGGTGTCCAAAGATGTGCAGGTTAGGTGGATTGGTCGTGCTAAATTGTCCCTTAGTGTCCAAAGATGTGTAGGTTAGGTGGATTGGCCATGCTAAATTGTCCCTTAGTGTCCAAAGATGTGCAGGTTAGGTGGATTGGCCATGCTAAATTGTCCCTTAGTGTCCAAAGATGTGTAGGTTAGGTGGATTGGCCGTGCTAAATTGTCCCTTAGTGTCCAAAGATGTGCAGGTTAGGTGGATTGGCCATGCTAAATTGTCCCTTAGTGTCCAATGATGTGTAGGTTAGGTGGATTGGCCATGCTAAATTGTCCCTTAGTGTCCAAAGATGTGCAGGTTAGGTGGATTGGCCATGCTAAATTGTCCCTTAGTGTCCAAAGATGTGCAGGTTAGGTGGATTGACCATGCTAAATTGTCCCTTAGTGTCCAAAGATGTGCAGGTTAGGTGGATTGGCCGTGCTAAATTGCCCCTTAGTGTCCAAAGATGTGTAGGTTAGGTGGATTGGCCATGCTAAATTGTCCCTTGGTGTCCAAAGATGTGTAGGTTAGGGGGATTGGCCATGCTAAATTGTCCCTTGGTGTCCAAAGATGTGTAGGTTAGGGGGATTGGCCATGCTAAATTGTCCCTTGGTGTCCAAAGATGTCCTGGTTAGGTGGATTGGCCATGCTAAATTGTCCCTTGGTGTCCAAAGATGTCCTGGTTAGGGGGATTGGCCATGCTAAATTGTCCCTTGGTGTCCAAAGATGTCCTGGTTAGGTGGATTGGCCATGCTAAATGTGTTTGGTTACGGGGAGAGGGTGGAGGAGGAGGCCTGGGCGGGATGCCCTTTTGGAGAGTTGGTGCTGACCCGATGGGCTGAATGGCTTCCTCCTGCCCTGTAGGGCCTCCACGGGTCTAAACTCTCCCAAGCCGGATAGAAGCACCTTTTGTAGCCGCACACCGCACCCCCCTGCTCGGAAATTCCCTTCAAATTCCGAGCCAGTTTTCCCGAGACATTCTTAACTGCATTTTTCTTTTCATTATTTGAGAGGTTTGAAATATTTATCCAGCTCGAGACCTATTTTCCCTCCTCTCGGAAGAATATTTTCACTGCGTCAGGATAAGTAGCATTAAAAATTGAAACCTCCACCCCCATGCGTGAATCATGACCAACTGAGTTGAAGCTTTAATATCCACACTTACAGAAGGAATATATGGTGGACATTCCACACGGATACTCCCAGCCATTCTC
>NW_027650088.1:0-15000 GCF_965287045.1 Carcharhinus amblyrhynchos | reverse complement strand
TGCTAAATTGCCCCTTAATGTCCAAAGATGTGTAGATTAAGTGGATTGGTCATGCTAAATTGCCCCTTAGTGTCCAAAGATGTGCAGGCTAGGTGGATTGGCCATGCTAAATTGCCCCTTAGTGTCCAAAGATGTGCAGGCTAGGGGGATTGGCCATACTAAATTGCCCCTTAGTGTCCAAAGATGTGCAGGTTAGGTGGATTGGCCATGCTAAATTGCCCCTTAGTGTCCAAAGATGTGCAGGTTAGGTGGATTGGCCATGCTAAATTGCCCCTTAGTGTCCAAAGATGTGCAGGTTAGGTGGATTGGCCATGCTAAATTGCCCCTTAGTGTCCAAAGATGTGCAGGTTAGGTGGATTGGCCATGCTAAATTGCTCCTTAGTGTCCAAAGATGTGCAGGTTAGGTGTATTGGCCATGCTAAATTGCCCCTTAGTGTCCAAAGATGTGTAGGTTAGGTGGATTGGCCATGCTAAATTGCCCCTTAGTGTCCAAAGATGTGCAGGTTAGGTGGATTGGCCATGCTAAGTTGTCCTTTAGTGTCCAAAGACGTGCAGGTTAGGTGGATTGGCCATGCTAAATTGCCCCTTAGTGTCCAAAGATGTGCAGGTTAGGGGGATTGGCCATGCTAAATAGAAACATAGAAAAACTACAGCACAAACAGGCCCTTCGGCCCACAAGTTGTGTCAAAAATGTCCCTACCTACTAGGCTTACTTATAACCCTCTATATACTTATCCAAAAGTCTCTTAAAAGACCCTATCGAATTTGCCTCCACCACCACCGACGGCAGCCGATTCCACTCACTCACCACCCTCTGAGTGAAAAACGTACCCCTGACATCTCCTCTGTACCTGCTCCCCAGCACCCTGGGAAAAAGGAATCCACTCGCTCAATACCGCTCAACATCTTATCCACCTCTCATCCTTTCTCTCTGTCTAAGGAGAAAAGGCCGAGCTCCCTCAACCTGTCCTCTTAAGGCATGCCACCCAATCCAGGCAACATCCTTGTAAGTCTCCTCTGCTAGCTGGCGGACAATTATATTCAGGTCCGGTTACGGAGTGGTTGTCGCTGAATGAGAGGGTTACTGTGAGGAGACATCCCTGTGAGAATCGGATGAGTTCTAACCCCACTCTGAGGAGGTGGGTTGACGATTTTAATTGTTATTAACGAGACTCTAGGCCTCATTTTACACCATGGATGACTGGATTTACTCAGTGTTGGGAAATTGGGCAGCTCCAAGTAGTCAGGGAGGTTTAGATGAAGGAGCAAGGTGCCTGCCCACCTGGGAAACTGTTAGCAATTGGACATTCGCTCCCCGGGCTTTGCAATCTGCCCCAGTTCGGCCTCTGCTCTCCCCCTGAAGCCTTTGCTCCCCATCCCCTCATGAACCAGGCCTCTGGTTCCTCATTTTCTCCCAATCCCCAGGGTCTCTGACCTCCCCTCAGGGCTTCTGATCTCCCCCCAAGACTGCTGACCTTCCCCCCAGGACCTCTGACCTCCCACTAGGGCTTCTGACCTCCCTGTGACCTCTGGCCTCCCCCCGTGACCTCTGACCTCCCCCCAGGACCTCTGACCTCCCCCCAGAGCCTCTGAACTCCCCCCAGGACCTCTGACCTCCCCCCAGAGCCTCTGACCTCCCCTCAGGGCTTCTGACCTCCCCTAGGACCTCTGACCTCCCCCCATGACCTATGACCTCCTCCCAGGACCTCTGACCTCCCCTCAGGGCTTCTGATCTCCCCCAGAACTTCTGACCTCCCCCCAGGAGCTCTGACCTCCCCCCAGAGCCTCTGAACTCCCCCCATAATCTCTGACCTCCCTCCAGGGCCCCATCCTAGGCTTCCAACCTCACCCCAGGGTCTCTGAGCCCTTCCCCCCCTACCCAGGGCTTCTGATCTCCCTCATGGCCTCTGGCCTCCCCCAGGGCTTCTCACCTCCACCCCACCTGGGCTCTTTGACCTCCTCCGATCCTCTGAACCCCTCCCAGAGGGCCTCTGACCTCCCTCATGGCCTCTGACCTCCCCTGTGGCCTCTGACCTCTCCCAGGACCTCTGAACTCCCCCTGGTTTATGATTTTCCTCCAAGGCCACCAACCTCACCCCTGGGCCTCTGACCTCCCCCAGGAGCTCTGACCTCCTCACAACCTCTGACCTCCCCCGGGACCTTTGACCTCCTTTCCCCCATCCATCTCACCTCCCCTCCCTCCCCCCCCACAAGGCCTCCAACCTTGCCCCCTGGGCCACTGACCAACCTCCCCAACCAAAGACCAACCCCTAGGCCTCCAACTTTGTCCCCTGGCCGCCCGCCGATCGAGCCCTCCATCCCACCCCAGGTCCCTGACCTCCTCTGCAGTCCTCTGACCCTTCCACCGAACCCTGACCACACTCCATCTCCTTGAGTTATTTAATGGAGCCCGATAGGTTTCATAAGAAGAAAATTCCTTAGCTAACCTGCTGCAGTTTCTTTGATGGGGAGATAACAGAGAGAGGGTCGACGCGGGTAATGCAGTCGATGTAACGAACATGGATTTCCGAAAGGCATTCGATGCAGTGCCACATGAAAGACTTGTGGGAAATGTAATATCTCATGGAATAAAAGGGACAGTAGAAGACTAAGGAAATTTGGCATGAATCATAGAACCCTACAGTACAGAAAGAGGCCATTCGGCCCATCGAGTCTGCACTGAACACAATCCCACCCAGGCCCTACCCCCCATATCCCTACATATTATACCCATTAATCCCTCCACCTGTCACTTAATGACTGTCACCCAATTTTACAGATGCACCGTAGATAATTGTATCACAGCTTGGTCTGGGCTCCTGCTCTGCCCAAGGCCGCAAGGAACGACAGAAGATTGTGAATGAATTATATTGTGAATGTAGCGAGTGGGCGAGGACCTGGCAGATGGAGTACAATATTAGCAAGTGTGAGGTTATCCACTTTGGTAGAAATAATAGTAGGAGGGATTATTATTTAAAAGGCGAAAAGCTGCAGCATGCTACGGTGCAGAGGGACCTGGGGGTCCTTGTGCACGAGTCGCAAAAACCCAGTCTGCAGGTGCAGCTGGTGATCAGGAAGGCGAATGGGATGCTGGCCTTTATCGCGAGGGGGATTGAATATAAAAGCAGGGAGGTCTTGCTGCAACTGTACAGGGCACTGGTGAGGCCGCAGCTGGAGTACTGTGTGCAGTTTTGGTCGCCGCACTTACGCAAGGATATATTGGCCTTGGAGGAAGTGCAGAGGAGGTTCACTAGGCTGATACCGGAGATGAGGGGGTTGGACGATGAAGAGAGACTAAATAGACTGGGTCTGTACTCGTTGGAGTTTAGAAGGATGAGGGGGGATCTTATAGAGACGTATAAGATAATGAAGGGGATGGATAGGGTAGAGGTAGAGAGATTCTTCCTGCTTAGAAAGGACAGCAGGACTAGAGGACACAGCCTCAAGATAAGAGGGGGGTGAATTTAGATCGGAGTTGAGGAGGAACTTCTTCACTCAAAGGGTGGTGAATCTCTGGAATTCTCTGCCCGTTGAAGTGGGGGAGGCTGCCTCGCTGAATATATTTAAGTCACGGGTGGATAGGTTTCTGATAGACAGGGGAGAAAGCGGGAAAGTGGAACTGAGCCACGACAGATCAGCCATGATCTTATTGAATGGCGGGGCAGGCTCGAAGGGCTAGATGGCCGACTCCTGCTCCTATTTCTTATGTTCTTATCCATCACACAAATCTCTTCTGCACTCTTTCTAGTTTAATAATATCCTTTCTATAATAGAACTGCACACAGTATTCCAAGTGTGGCCTTACCAATGTCTTGTACAACTTCAACAAGACGTCCCTGTATTCTGACCGATGAAACCAAGCATGCCAAATGCCTTCTTCACCGCTCTGTCCACCCACTTTCAAGGAGCTATGAACCTGTACCCCTAGATCTCTTTGTTCTGTAACTCTCCCCCAACGCCCTACCATTAAGTCCTGCCCTGGTTCGATCGACCAAATGTGTCACCACGCATTTGTCTAAATTAACGGAGAGAGCAGTTCGTAAAGTAGACAGTATCTTGGGTTTTATTGTTCATGATGGGGAGATGTTGGCTTTGGATTGGGGTGGGCACAGTGAGAAGTCTGTGACTCCACTCGTGAAGGAGCAGTGCTCCAAAAGCTCGTGATTCCAAATAAACCTCTTTCCTCTAACCTGGCGTTGTGAGACTGTTATGGGGCACAGAGTACAGGAACACGGGGGGGGGGGGGGCTGCGCTTAAATAAGACTCTAGTTAAACCTCAGCTGGAGTGTTATGTACAGTTCTGGCTGCCACACTACAGGAAAAGATGTGAACGCATTGAAGAGGGTGCGGAAGAGGTTTACGAGAAGGGTTCCAGGGATGAGGAACTGCAGTTCTGAGGATAGATTGGAGAGGTTGGGACTGTTCTCCTCAGTGGCTCAGAGGATGGGGCAGGCGATGGCCCAGTTGTGTCATCGCTGGACTATTAATCCAGAAACTCAGCGAACGTTCTCTGGACCTGGGTTCGAATTCCGCCAACGGCAAAATTTGGATACCATTAAGAATCTACTGATGACCAAGAAACGGTTGTCAGATAAACCCATCTGGTTCACTGATGTCCCTTTCGGGAAGGAAATCTGCCGTCCTTACCCCGGTCTGGCCTACCTGTGACTCCAGATCCATAGCAACGTGGCCAATAAATGCCGGCCCAGCCAGCGATGGCCTTGCCCCCACGAATTAATAAAGAAACAGAACCAAAACTTTGCCTCTTAACAGATCCGATTAAAAGTACGACCTTTAACACCACCGTCGTCCATATGAAAGGGGAGTGCTGAAGTAGACTCTGATTAGTGAGTGCACCAGTTGATGGTGACTGACAGTTAACTGCCGAGCATTTTTTTGAAATTTAAACCATGCAGTTCATGGCGCCGCTTCTATCCAATCAAAGTCTACTTGCCAACCATTCAGCACGCTGCTCCCACAAATAGTTTCTCCCCCGACATTAGAATTCTTGCGAACGTCCTGATGAGTGCAGGATGAAAAGCTTCGACGTGCCTCACTTTTCGGCGAGACTCAAGTTCCGTGCTGCCACGTGGCTATCTGTGCAGCACGATCATCGCCAGTGAGTGGGATCAGCGAATTGTGGAGCAATATTTGTTGTGGGATTTTGATTGCAGCCTTGGTAAATCCACTTCCCGGTGTTTACACGGAAGGATAGCCCTGAAACGCTGGAAAAAAAGCACACGCACACACACACACACACACACACACACACACACACAGAACAAAAGATACGTGTGGAGGTCAGGCTGGTCACCCCCAAGAAATCGAGGCTGGTGGCTCAGGGGGTGGCATCATCGAGAATTTCCATGGCATCTTGTTTGGCGGGAGCTACCCGGGCCCCAAGATGCCAGCCAGGAATGCAATGGCATGGCTTCCGGACTGCCGCACAGATAGAGCTGGCTGTAAACTGTCCTCTCGTCACCGTCCACCCATCCCATCCATCCTTCCCCATCTGAACCCCCTCCCAAACCCCCTCCTCTAAATCTCCCCAATCCCCCTCCCAGATACCCCGTCCCAATCCCCCTCCCGGATACCCCGTCCCAATCCCCCTCCCGGATACACCGTCCCAATCCCACTCCCGGATACCCCGTCCCAATCCCCCTCCCGGATACCCCGTCCCAATCCCCCTCCCAGATACCCCGTCCCAATCCCCCTCCCGGATACCCCGTCCAAATCCCCCTCCCGGATACCCCGTCCCAATCCCCCTCCCGGATACCCCGTCCCAATCCCCCTCCCGGATACACCATCCCAATCCCCCTCCCGGATACCCCATCCCAATCCCCCTCCCGGATACCCCATCCCAATCCCCCTCCCGGATACCCCATCCCAATCCCCCTCCCGGATACCCCATCCCAATCCCCCTCCCAGATACCCCAATCCCCCTCCCAGATACCCCATCCCAATCCCCCTCCCAGATACCCCGTCCCAATCCCCCTCCCAGATACCCCGTCCCAATCCCCCTCCCGGATACCCCATCCCAATCTCCCCAGATACACCATCCCAATCCCCCTCCCAGATACCCCATCCCAATCCCCCTCCCAGATACCCCATCCCAATCCCCCTCCCAGATACACCATCCCATTCACATCCCCCTCCCAGATACCCCATCCCAATCCCCCTCCCAGATACCCCATCCCAATCCCCCTCCCAGATACCCCATCCCAATCCCCCTCCCAGATACCCCATCCCAATCCCCCTCCCAGATACCCCATCCCAATCCCCCTCCCGGATACCCCATCCCAATCCCCCTCCCAGATACCCCATCCCAATCCCCCTCCCGGATACCCCATCCCAATCCCCCTCCCAGATACCCCATCCCAATCCCCCTCCCAGATACCCCATCCCAATCCCCCTCCCGGATACCCCATCCCAATCCCCCTCCCAGATACCCCATCCCAATCCCCCTCCCAGATACCCCATCCCAATCCCCCTCCCAGATACCCCATCCCAATCCCCCTCCCGGATACCCCATCCCAATCCCCCTCCCAGATACCCCATCCCAATCCCCCTCCCAGATACCCCATCCCAATCCCCCTCCCAGATACCCCATCCCAATCCCCCTCCCAGATACACCATCCCAATCTCCCCAGATACACCATCCCAATCCCCCTCCCAGATACCCCATCCCAATCCCCCTCCCAGATACCCCATCCCAATCCCTCTCCCGGATACACCATCCCAATCCCCCTCCCAGATACCCCATCCCAATCCCTCTCCCGGATACACCATCCCAATCCCCCTCCCAGATACCCCATCCCAATCCCCCTCCCAGATACCCCGTCCCAATCCCCCTCCCAGATACCCCGTCCCAATCCCCCTCCCAGATACCCCATCCCAATCCCCCTCCCAGATACCCCGTCCCAATCCCCCTCCCAGATACCCCGTCCCAATCCCCCTCCCAGATACCCCGTCCCAATCCCCCTCCCAGATACCCCATCCCAATCCCCCTCCCAGATACCCCGTCCCAATCCCTCTCCCAGATACCCCATCCCAATCCCCCTCCCAGATACCCCGTCCCAATCCCCCTCCCAGATACCCCGTCCCAATCCCCCTCCCAGATACCCCATCCCAATCCCCCTCCCAGATACCCCATCCCAATCCCCCTCCCAGATACCCCATCCCAATCCCCCTCCCAGATACCCCATCCCAATCTCCCCAGATACACCATCCCAATCCCCCTCCCAGATACCCCATCCCAATCCCCCTCCCGGATACCCCATCCCAATCTCCCCAGATACACCATCCCAATCCCCCTCCCAGATACCCCATCCCAATCTCCCCAGATACACCATCCCAATCCCCCTCCCAGATACCCCATCCCAATCTCCCCAGATACACCATCCCAATCCCCCTCCCAGATACCCCATCCCAATCCCCTTCCCGGATACCCCATCCCAATCCCCTTCCCGGATACCCCATCCCAATCCCCCTCCCAGATACCCCATCCCAATCTCCCCAGATACCCCATCCCAATCCCCCTCCCAGATACACCATCCCAATCCCCCTCCCAGATACCCCATCCCAATCCCCCTCCCAGATACCCCATCCCAATCCCCCTCCCAGATACCCCATCCCAATCCCCTTCCCGGATACCCCATCCCAATCCCCCTCCCAGATACCCCATCCCAATCTCCCCAGATACCCCATCCCAATCCCCCTCCCAGATACACCATCCCAATCCCCCTCCCAGATACCCCATCCCAATCCCCCTCCCAGATACCCCATCCCAATCCCCCTCCCAGATACCCCATCCCAATCCCCCTCCCAGATACCCCATCCCAATCCCCCTCCCGGATACCCCATCCCAATCTCCCCAGATACCCCATCCCAATCCCCCTCCCAGATACACCATCCCAATCCCCCTCCCGGATACACCATCCCAATCCCTCTCCCAGATACCCCATCCCAATCCCCCTCCCAGACACACCATCCCAATCCCCCTCCCAGATACCCCATCCCAATCCCCCTCCCGGATACCCCATCCCAATCCCCCTCCCGGATACACCATCCCAATCCCTCTCCCAGATACCCCATCCCAATCCCCCTCCCGGATACACCATCCCAATCCCCCTCCCAGATACCCCGTCCCAATCCCCTCCCAGATACCCCATCCCAATCCCCCTCCCGGATACCCCATCCCAATCCCCCTCCCAGATACACCGTCCCAATCCCCCTCCCAGATACACCGTCCCAATCCCCCTCCCGGATACACCATCCCAATCCCTCTCCCAGATACCCCATCCCAATCCCCCTCCCGGATACACCATCCCAATCCCCCTCCCAGATACCCCGTCCCAATCCCCCTCCCAGATACCCCATCCCAATCCCCCTCCCGGATACCCCGTCCCAATCCCCCTCCCAGACACACCATCCCAATCCCCCTCCCAGATACCCCGTCCCAATCCCCCTCCCAGATACCCCATCCCAATCCCCCTCCCAGATACCCCGTCCCAATCCCCCTCCCGGATACCCCATCCCAATCCCCCTCCCAGACACACCATCCCAATCCCCCTCCCAGATACCCCATCCCAATCCCCCTCCCAGATACACCATCCCAATCTCCCCAGATACCCCATCCCAATCCCCCTCCCAGATACACCATCCCAATCTCCCCAGATACCCCATCCCAATCCCTCTCCCAGATACCCCATCCCAATCTCCCCAGATACCCCATCCCAATCCCCCTCCCAGATACCCCATCCCAATCCCCCTCCCAGATACACCATCCCAATCTCCCCAGATACCCCATCCCAATCCCCCTCCCAGATACCCCATCCCAATCTCCCCAGATACCCCATCCCAATCCCCTTCCCAGATACCCCATCCCAATCCCCCTCCCAGATACCCCATCCCAATCTCCCCAGATACCCCATCCCAATCCCCCTCCCAGATACCCCATCCCAATCCCCCTCCCGGATACCCCATCCCAATCCCCTTCCCAGATACCCCATCCCAATCCCCCTCCCGGATACCCCATCCCAATCCCCCTCCCGGATACCCCATCCCAATCCCCTTCCCGGATACCCCATCCCAATCCCCCTCCCGGATACCCCATCCCAATCCCCCTCCCAGATACCCCATCCCAATCCCCCTCCCGGATACCCCATCCCAATCCCCCTCCCAGATACCCCATCCCAATCCCCCTCCCAGATACCCCATCCCAATCCCCCTCCCGGATACCCCATCCCAATCCCCCTCCCAGATACCCCATCCCAATCCCCCTCCCGGATACCCCATCCCAATCCCCCTCCCGGATACCCCGTCCCAATCCCCCTCCCAGATACCCCGTCCCAATCCCACTCCCAGATACCCCATCCCAATCCCCCTCCCAGATACCCCATCCCAATCTCCCTCCCAGATACCCCATCCCAATCCCTCTCCCAGATACCCCATCCCAATCTCCCTCCCAGATACCCCATCCCAATCCCCCTCCCGGATACCCCATCCCAATCCCCCTCCCGGATACCCCATCCCAATCTCCCCAGATACCCCATCCCAATCTCCCCAGATACCCCATCCCAATCCCCCTCCCGGATACCCCATCCCAATCCCCCTCCCGGATACCCCATCCCAATCCCCCTCCCGGATACCCCATCCCAATCCCCCTCATGCCCATCCCAAGAATGAACGCAGCAGATCTTTGCGAACGTGTACTTTTGTTTCACTGTTAATTCTTTTTTTTATCTATTTATAATATATAAAAAAAATTCTATCGGAAACCAAAGAAAAGTTAGCAGAGCATGTACAAGTTAATTTAGACTCCGTCCTCAGTTGAAAGACGCTCGGATTAGACACAAGTTCCTCTGAGTTTCCGTCAGTGTTCCGCTGTGTATAAAAGTCTCGTTTTAAGATACTCCAGGATTGGTCCCCATTCGAATCCACGGACAGGAAAATACAATTAAAATCAACAAACAGTCTCACACACGGCACACAGCAGTCTAAATTCCAGTACGGCCCGCGAGGCCTAGTCGTCTGTTTAAAACTTTCCCTCTTCTGTACAACTCTTTACAAATTCAGTGGGCGTGGACGTCCAAGGCCGGCCCGCTCAGTGGGGGGTCAGCGGGGCTCAGGACAGACGGGCTGTGTGGAGGCATTGCGGGCGGGGGACCGCTGTGCAGTGCCATGCCTGGGTGGTGGTGGTGGGGGTGACCAGGGGCAAAGGAGTGCAGCGAGGGTCCGTGTCGCAGCTGTGCGGGGTGGGGTGACATCGGCGGAGGGGTGTAACCGGCCTGCGAGAGGCCCAAGCTCATCGCCCCTCCCGGAGATACATAGTCCCCTGGCAGCCCTGTCAAACCTGGAGGAAAGGGAGGGAGAACAGAGAGAGAGAGAGAGAGAGCGTCACTCGTTTCATTCTTTCAACCCGCCAACGTGTCCCATCCAAGATCCGCGATTCCCTCCCCCTTCCCAGGCTTTTGGCCTTGCTCCCGTTAACAGTAGGGTGGACACAGTAAGCAGTCTCACAACACCAGCGATAGCCAAAGCCCCAAAACCATAAACTCCACTTCCTGGTAGGGTTGGCCCAACCGATCCTGTTTAACGTTTATTTACAAGCTTTATAAGGCCCTTGTCAGACTCCCCGCTCCGGCTCGGAGTACCGCACGCAGTTCTGGTCACCTCGCGACACTAAGTGTCACAGTCGTAGCTACGCTGTAGAGAAAGATCAACGTAATGCGAGGTAGATCCATTCGAAAGGGTGCGGAGGATGTGGTCAAGAAGGCGTATGATGTGTTGGCCTTCATCAATCGAGGGATTGAGTTTAGGAGTCGGGAGGTAATGCTGCAACTTTCTAAGACCCTTGTCAGACCCCACTTGTGCTCAGTTCTGGTCGCCTCACTACAGGAAGGATGTGGAAGCTATTGAGAGGGTGCAGAGGAGATTTACAAGGATGTTGCCTGGATTGGGAGGCATGCCTTATGAGGATAGGTCGAGGGAGCTGGGACTCTTCTCCCTGGAGAGACGAAGGTTGAGAGGCGACCTGATAGAGGTTTATAAGATGTTGAGAGGTATAGATAGGGTGGATTCTCAGAGGCTATTTCCCAGGGCTGGAATGGTCGCTACGAGAGGGCACAGGTTTAAGGTGCTGGGGAGTAGGTACAGAGGAGATGTCAGGGGTAAGTTTTTCACTCAGAGGGTGGTGAGTGAGTGGAATGGGTGGTGGTGGTGGAGGCGAACTCGCTGGGGTCTTTTAAGAGACTTCTGGATGAGTACATGGGATTTAATGGGATTGAGGGTTATAGATAGGCCTGGGAGGTAGGGATATCATCGGCACAACTTGTGGGCCGAAGGGCCTGTTTGTGCTGTAGTGTTCTCTGTTCTATTGGTGTCATAGAAATCATAGAAACCCTACAGTGCAGAAAGAGGCCCTTCGGCCCATCGAGTCTGCACCCAACACAATCCCACCCAGGCCCTACCCCCATATCCCTACATATTACACCCACTAATCCCTCTAACCTACACATCCCTGGACACTAAGGGGCAATCTCTTAGCATGGCCAATCAACCTAACCTGAACATCTTTGGACTGTGGGGGGAAACCGGAGTACCCGGAGGAAACCCACGCAGACACGAGGAGAATGTGCAAACTCCACACAGAACAGCGACCCCGAGGCCGGGAATCGAACCCGGGTCCCTGGAGCCCGTGAGGCGGTGGAGGGGGGGGGAGGGGAGGGGGTGGCTGACCACTGCGCCGCCCACTATGAAAACAGATGTAGGCCTCTGGATACAAATAACCCTTAACGGCCGGCCCCTCGTTCCGGGAGAGTTCGGCTGGAAAGACCGGGGCCGGCGGAACATTCCGGAAGGAATCAGTTTAATCGTAGTTGACCGAGCGTCCCCCACCCACCCACCCACCCACCCCCGCCCGTCCGTAGAGCCTCGGGACGGAGATGCATTCGGATCCTTTCTCTTCTGTCGAGCGGCGAGGTTAGCTACGAGGGCCGACTCGGTACCTCCTGATTATCATTCCCCCCTCTCCCACCCCCGCCGCCCTCCTCCCCTCCCCACCCCGCCACTGCCGCGCACAGGGCTACCGATTAGGGCAGGCCACGCAGTGAATAAGGCCCCCGGGCTTGGCCGTCGCGCGAGGGGAGAGGGTCTCCCATCGCAGTCGGAGCGCCGCCTACGAGTCAATTAGATCGTCAAGCGGCCTGAATCTTCTCTCTCTGTCGCAGGCCCCTCTCTCTCGTCCGGGTGGGCTGCATTGCGATGCAGGACTCGGAGGGGGGGGGGGGGTGGGGGTGGCGGGGGTTGGTGGGGTCAGTAGTGGGTGACCCATGTCGGATTGGGGATGTTAATGAGCACATTAGCATCGCCGCGCAGTCAGTTCGATTGGACACGGTGAGAGTGACTGCCTACTCCGACGGCCCACAATCCATTAGCTCCGACGATGAAGCCTTGGCCTTTTGTGTGTGGCTAATGATCTGCCGATTCCGCACCCCCCCCCCCCCCCCCCCCCCCCCCGAATCGTTGCCTCAGCTCCCCGGCTACAGGCTTCTCCTCTAAATGTTAGGATTTCTTCCTTGAACCGGGAAATAAAAGCTAAATGTGTTTCTCTCGGGCCTATACTCTGGTGCCAGGCCCCGGTCGGGGCCTGCTCCTGCAGGCTGCATCACGTGACCTGCTCCCCCCCTCTCCCCACCCCCCCTTCCATTCCCTCCACCCTCCTGCCATTGGTCACTGGACATCTGTCACCATGGCACCCCCTCTTGTCTTAGCCAATTGAAAGGAGAAAAGACATAGATTGGGATCCTCCGATCTCCCCCCCACCAGGGATGGGATCCTCCGATCTCCCCCCCCCCAGGGATGGGATCCCCCGATCTCCCCCCCGGGGATGGGATCCCCCGATCTCCCCCCCAGGGATGGGATCCCCCGATCTCCCCCCCCCAGGGATGGGATCCTCCGATCTCCCCCCCAGGGATGGGATCCTCCAACCTCCCCCCAGGGATGGGATCCCCCGATCTCCCCCCCAGGGATGGGATCCCCCGATCTCCCCCCCAGGGATGGGATCTCCCGATCTCCCCCCCAGGGATGGGATCCCCCGATCCCCCCAGGGATGGGATCCCCCGATCTCCCCCACAGGGATGGGATCCCCGGTCTCCCCCCCAGGGATGGGATCCCCCGATCCCCCCCCCAGGGATGGGATCCCCCGATCTCCCCCCCCCAGGGATGGGATCCTCCGATCTCCCCCCCAGGGATGGGATCCCCCGATCCCCCCCCCAGGGATGGGATCCCCCGATCTCCCCCCCAGGGATGGGATCCCCCGATCTCCCCCCCCAGGGATGGGATCCCCCGATCTCCCCCCAGGGATGGGATCCTCCAACCTCCCCCCAGGGATGGGATCCCCCGATCTCCCCCCCAGGGATGGGATCCCCCGATCTCCCCCCAGGGATGGGATCCTCCGAACTCCCCCCAGGGGTGGGATCCTCTGACCTTCCCCCAGGGATGGGATCTTCCGACCTCCCCCCAGGGATGGGATCCTCTGATTTCCTCCCAACCAGGAATGGGATCCCCTGACCTCCCCCCAAGGGATGAGATTCTCCAACCTCCCCCCAGGGGTGGGGTCTTCCGACCTCCCCCACAACTGGGATTCTCCGACCTTGCCCTAGGCTGGGATCCCCCGACGTCCCCCAGGGATGGGATCCTGTGACCTCCCCCCAGGGATGGGATCTTCCGACCTCCCCCCAGGGATGGGATCTTCCGACCTCCCCCCAGGGATGGGATCTTCCGACCTCCCCCCAGGGATGGGATCTTCCGACCTCCCCCCAGGGATGGGATCTTCCGACCTCCCCCCAGGGATGGGATCTTCCAATCTCTCCCCAGGGATGGGATCTTCCAATCTCTCCCCAGGGGTGGGATCCTCCGACCTCCCCCCCCACAACTGGGACTCTCCGACCTCGCCCAGCGGCTGGAATTCTTCGAACTCGCCCCGCGGCCGGGATTCTCCAGCCCCGCTGCTGCCATCGGGGGTTCGGCTGAGTGACAAATCCTCCGTTCTCCCGGGCAGCAGCGGGTGCCGGGGGGGGGGGGGAGCGAGTGCGTGGAGAGTTCTCCTGGCCATCGCTCCCTGACGGAATGACCGATAGCCAAGCAGCATGTGTCCAAGCCAACTCCAATATTTTCCCAACACAGAAAAACCCTCAAAAGGAAATAAGGAAGCCTTCTGTGTTTTTGACGCCCCTTGACCTTATTCCCGGGGATTTGATCCCCCGACGAGGGATTAATCTCCCGACCCGGGAAATACCGGAGGGCTGGGAATGTCACCAGTTAGAAAACCCACTGATAATTGCGCTCGGAGACTGGGCAGGACAATAACTACCCAACAGTGAGACATGGCCACCGGTTCCCATCAGCGCTGGGGTACTCGATCGCTGGAGTCTCGCAATTTCCAGAGGAGCTTGTCCATATAATCTATAGAACCCTACAGTGTAGAAACAGACCATTCGGACCATCGACTCCCTCCAAAAGAGCATGCCATCCATCCCTGTAACCCTACAGATTTAGCATGGCCAATCCACCTAACCTGCACATCTTTGGACACTAAGGGACAATTTAGCATGGCCAATCCACCCAACCCGCACATCTTTGGACACTAAGGGACAATTTAGCATGACCAATCCACCTAACCTGCACATCTTTGGACACTAAGGGACAATTTAGCATGGCCAATCCACCTAACCTACACATCTTTGGACACTAAGGGACAATTTAGCATGGCCAATCCACCCAACCCGCACATCTTTGGACACTAAGGGACAATTTAGCATGGCCAATCCACCTAACCTGCACATCTTTGGACACTAAGGGGCAATTTAGCATGGCCAATCCACCTAACCTGCACATCTTTGGAAACTAAGGGACAATTTAGCATGGCCAATCCACCTAACCTGCACATCTTTGGACACTAAGGGACAATTTAGCATGGCCAATCCACCTAACCTGCAC